>NC_056458.1:46764466-46791342 GCF_018296145.1 Oncorhynchus tshawytscha | reverse complement strand
ACATTGACTCTGTGCCGTAACCTCCTGTATATAGTCTCCACATTGACTCTGTGCAGGTACCCCCCCTGTATATAGCCTCCCACATTGACTCTGTACGGTACCCCCAGTATATAGCCTCCACAGTGACTCTGTACAGGTACCTCCTGTATCTCGTCTCCACATTGACTCTGTACGGTGCCTCCTGTATATAGCCTCCACATTGACTCTGTGCCGGTACCTCCAGTATATAGCCTCCCACATTGACTCTGTACAGGTACCTCCTGTATATAGTCTCCACATTGACTCTGTACGGTACCTCCTGTATATAGTCTCCACATTGACTCTGTGCGGTACCCTCCTGTATATAGTCTCCACATTGACTCTGTACCGGTACCTCCTGTATATAGCCTCCACATTGACTCTGTACCGGTACCCCCTGTATATAGCCTCCACATTGACTCTGTACCGGTACCTCCAGTATATTGAACCTCCACATTGACTCTGTACCGGTACCTCCTGTATATAGTCTCCACAGTGACTCTGTACCGGTACCTCCTGTATATAGTCTCCACATTGACTCTGTACCGGTACCTCCTGTATATAGTCTCACATTGACTCTGTACCGGTACCTCCTGTATATAACCTCCACATTGACTCTGTACCGGTACCTCCCTGTATATAGTCTCCACATTGACTCTGTACCGGTACCCCCTGTATATAGTCTCCACATTGACTCTGTACAGGTACCTCCTGTATATAGTCTCCACATTGACTCTGTACCGGTACCTCCTGTATATAGTCTCACATTGACTCTGTACCGGTACACCCTGTATATAGTCTCCACATTGACTCTGTACCGGTACCTCCTGTATATAGTCTCCACATTGACTCTGTACCGGTACCTCCTGTATATAGTCTCCACATTGACTCTGTACCGGTACCTCCTGTATATAGTCTCCACATTGACTCTGTACCAGTACCTCCTGTATATAGCCTCCACATTGACTCTGTACCGGTACCCCTGTATATAGTCTCCACATTGACTCTGTACCGGTACCCCCTGTATATAGTCTCCACATTGACTCTGTATGCCGGTACACCCTGTATATAGCCTCCACATTGACTCTGTACGGTACACCCTGTATATAGTCTCCACATTGACTCTGTGCCGGTACACCCTGTATATAATCTCCACATTGACTCTGTGCCGGTACCCCCTGTATATAGTCTCACATTGACTCTGTACCGGTACCCCCTGTATATAGCCTCCACATTGACTCTGTACGGTACCCCCCTGTATATAGTCTCCACATTGACTCTGTACCGGTACCCCCTGTATATAGCCTCCACATTGACTCTGTAGGGGTACCCCCTGTATATAGCCTCCACATTGACTCTGTACCGGTACACCCTGTATATAGTCTCCCACATTGACTCTGTACCGGTACCTCCTGTATATAGTCTCCACATTGACTCTGTGCGGTACCCCCTGTATATAGTCTCCACATTGACTCTGTACCGGTACCCCTGTATATAGCCTCCACATTGACTCTGTACCGGTACCCCCTGTATATAGTCTCCACATTGACTCTGTACCGGTACCCCTGTATATAGTCTCCCACATTGACTCTGTACCCCCTGTATATAGTCTCCACATTGACTCCAGTACCCCCTGTATATAGTCTCCACATTGACTCTGTACCGGTACCCCTGTATATAGTCTCCACATTGACTCTGTACCGGTACCTCCTGTATATAGTCTCCACATTGACTCTGTGCCGGTACCCCCTGTATATAGTCTCCACATTGACTCTGTACCAGTACCCCCTGTATATAGCCTCCACATTGACTCTGTACCCGGTACCCCCTGTATATAGCCTCCACATTGACTCTGTACCGGTACCCCCTGTATATAGTCTCCACATTGACTCTGTGCCGGTGCCCCCTGTATATAGTCTCCACATTGACTCTGTGCCGGTACCCCCTGTATATAACCTCCACATTGACTCTGTACCTCCGTATATAGTACCCCTGTATATAGTCTCCACCCTGTATATAGCCTCCACATTGAATCTGTACCAGTACCCCCTGTATATAGCCTCCACATTGACTCTGTACCAGTACCCCCTGTATATAGCCTCCACATTGACTCTGTACGGTACCTCCTGTATATAGCCTCCACATTGACTCTGTGCGGTACACCCTGTATATAGCCTCCACATTGACTCTGTGCCGGTACACCCTGTATATAGTCTCCACATTGACTCTGTACCGGTACCCCCTGTATATAGCCTCCACATTGACTCTGTACCAGTACCCCCTGTATATAGCCTCCACATTGACTCTGTACGGTGCCTCCTGTATATAGCCTCCACATTGACTCTGTACCGGTACCTCCTGTATATACCTCACATTGACTCTGTACCGGTACCCCCTGTATATAGTCTCCACAGTGACTCTGTACCGGTACCCCCTGTATATAGCCTCCACATTGACTCTGTGCATTTGTATATAGTCTCTGTGCGGTACCCCCTGTATATAGCCTCCACATTGACTCTGTACCAGTACCCCCTGTATATAGCCTCCACATTGACTCTGTGCCGGTACCTCCTGTATATAGCCTCCACATTGACTCTGTACCGGTACCCCCTGTATATAGCCTCCCACATTGACTCTGTACCGGTACACCCTGTATATAGTCTCCACATTGACTCTGTACCCGGTACCTCCTGTATATAGCCTCCACATTGACTCTGTACCGGTACACCCTGTATATAGCCTCCACATTGACTCTGTGCCGGTACACCCTGTATATAGTCTCCACATTGACTCTGTACCAGTACCCCCTGTATATAGTCTCCACATTGACTCTGTACCGGTACCCCCTGTATATAGCCTCCACATTGACTCTGTGCGGTACCTCCTGTATATAGTCTCCACATTGACTCTGTACCGGTACCTGTATATAGCCTCCACATTGACTCTGTGCCGGTTGCCTGTATATAGCCTCCACATTGACTCTGTACCAGTACCCCTGTATATAGTCTCCACATTGACTTGACTCTGTACCGTGTACCTCCTGTATATAGCCTCCACATTGACTCTGTACCGGTACACCCTGTATATAGTCTCCACATTGACTCTGTACCGGTGCACCCTGTATATAGCCTCCACTCTTGACTCTGTACCATTGGTACCCCCTGTATATAGCCTCCACATTGACTCTGTGCCCGGTACCTCCTGTATATAGCCTCCACATTGACTCTGTGCCGGTACACCCTGTATATAGCCTCCACATTGACTCTGTACCGGTACACCCTGTATATAGTCTCCACATTGACTCTGTACCGGTACCTCCTGTATATAGCCTCACATTGACTCTGTACCCGGTACACCCTGTATATAGCCTCCACATTGACTCTGTACCGGTACACCCTGTATATAGTCTCCACATTGACTCTGTAGTCTCCACATTGACTCTGTACACCCTGTATATAGTCTCCACATTGACTCTGTACGGTACCACCCTGTATATAGCCTCCACATTGACTCTGTACGGTACCTCCTGTATATAGTCTCCACATTGACTCTGTACCGGTACCTCCTGTATATAGTCTCCACATTGACTCTGTACCCGGTACCCCCTGTATATAGCCTCCACATTGACTCTGTACCGGTACTCCCCTGTATATAGCCTCACATTGACTCTGTACCCACCCTGTATATAGTCTCCACGTGACTCTGTACCGGTACCCCCTGTATATAGTCTCCACATTGACTCTGTGCCGGTACCCCCTGTATATAGCCTCCACATTGACTCTGTACCGGTACCCCCCTGTATATAGTCTCCACATTGACTCTGTGCCGGTACACCCTGTATATAGTCTCCACATTGACTCTGTGCGGTACCCCCTGTATATAGTCTCCACATTGACTCTGTACCGGTACCCCTGTATATAGTCTCCACATTGACTCTGTGCTGTATATAGTGACCCTCCTGTATATAGCCTCCACATTGACTCTGTACCGGTACCCCCTGTATATAGCCTCCACATTGACTCTGTACCCCTAATATAGCCTCCACATTGACTCTACCCCCCTGTATATAGTCTCCACATTGACTCTGTACCGGTACCCCCTGTATATAGTCTCCACATTGACTCTGTACCGGTACCCCCTGTATATAGCCTCCACATTGACTCTGTACGGTGCCCCCTGTATATAGTCTCCACATTGACTCTGTGCCGGTACCTCCTGTATATAGTCTCCACATTGACTCTGTACGGTACCCCCTGTATATAGCCTCCACATTGACTCTGTACGGTACCCCCTGTATATAGCCTCCCACATTGACTCTGTGCCGGTACCCCCTGTATATAGTCTCCACATTGACTCTGTACCGGTACCCCCTGTATATAGTCTCCACATTGACTCTGTACCGGTACCCCCTGTATATAGCCTCCACATTGACTCTGTACCGGTACCCCCTGTATATAGTCTCCACATTGACTCTGTACCGGTACCTCCGGTACCCCCTGTATATAGCCTCCACATTGACTCTGTACCGGTACACCCTGTATATAGCCTCCACATTGACTCTGTACCAGTACCCCCTGTATATAGCCTCCACATTGACTCTGTACCGGTACCTCCTGTATATAGCCTCCACATTGACTCTGTACCGGTACCCCCTGTATATAGCCTCCACATTGACTCTGTGCCGGTACACCCTGTATATAGTCTCCACATTGACTCTGTACCCGGTACCCCTGTATATAGTCTCCACATTGACTCTGTACCGCTACACCCCTGTATATAGCCTCCACATTGACTCTGTACCAGTACCCCCTGTATATAGCCTCCACATTGACTCTGTACCGGTACCCCCTGTATATAGCCTCCACATTGACTCTGTACCGGTACCTCCTGTATATAGCCTCCACATTGACTCTGTACCCGGTACCCCCCTGTATATAGCCTCCACATTGACTCTGTGACCGGTACCCCCTGTATATAGTCTCCACATTGACTCTGTGCCGGTACCCTGTATATAGCCTCCACATTGACTCTGTACCAGTACCCCTGTATATAGCCTCCACATTGACTCTGTACCGGTACCTCCTGTATATAGTCTCCACATTGACTCTGTACCGGTACACCCTGTATATAGCCTCCACATTGACTCTGTACCGGTACCCCTGTATATAGTCTCCACATTGACTCTGTACCGGTACCTCCTGTATATAGCCTCCACATTGACTCTGTACCCGGTACACCCTGTATATAGCCTCCACATTGACTCTGTACCGGTACACCCTGTATATAGTCTCCACATTGACTCTGTACCGGTACACCCTGTATATAGTCTCCACATTGACTCTGTACCGGTAGCCCCCTGACTCTATATACCTCCTCCCACATTGACTCTGTACGGTACACCCTGTATATAGTCTCACATTGACTCTGTACCGGTACCCCCTGTATATAGTCTCCACATTGACTCTGTACCCGGTACCCCCTGTATATAGCCTCCACATTGACTCTGTACCAGTACCCCCTGTATATAGCCTCCACATTGACTCTGTACCGGTACACCCTGTATATAGTCTCCACATTGACTCTGTACCGGTACCCCCTGTATATAGCCTCCACATTGACTCTGTACCGGTACCTCCTGTATATAGTCTCCACATTGACTCTGTACCGGTACCCCCTGTATATAGCCTCCACATTGACTCTGTACCGGTACCCCTGTATATAGCCTCCACATTGACTCTGTACCGGTACCCCTGTATATAGCCTCCACATTGACTCTGTACCGGTACCTCCTGTATATAGCCTCCACATTGACTCTGTACCGGTACCCCTGTATATAGCCTCCACATTGACTCTGTACCGGTACACCCTGTATATAGTCTCCACATTGACTCTGTACCGGTACCTCCTGTATATAGCCTCCACATTGACTCTGTACCGGTACACCCTGTATATAGCCTCCACATTGACTCTGTACCGGTACACCCTGTATATAGTCTCACATTGACTCTGTACCGGTACACCCTGTATATAGTCTCCACATTGACTCTGTACCGGTACCCCTGTATATAGTCTCCACATTGACTCTGTACCCGGTACCTCCTGTATATAGTCTCCACATTGACTCTGTACCGGTACCTCCTGTATATAGTCTCCACATTGACTCTGTACCGGTACCCCCTGTATATAGCCTCCACATTGACTCTGTACCAGTACCCCTGTATATAGTCTCCACATTGACTCTGTACCGGTACCCCCTGTATATAGTCTCCACATTGACTCTGTACCGGTACCCCCTGTATATAGCCTCCACATTGACTCTGTACCGGTACCCCCTGTATATAGTCTCCACATTGACTCTGTACCAGTACCTCCTGTATATAGTCTCCACATTGACTCTGTACCGGTACCTCCTGTATATAGTCTCCACATTGACTCTGTACCGGTACCCCCTGTATATAGTCTCCACATTGACTCTGTACCGGTACCTCCTGTATATAGCCTCCACATTGACTCTGTACCGGTACCTCCTGTATATAGCCTCCACATTGACTCTGCACCGGTACCCCCTGTATATAGTCTCCACATTGACTCTGTACCAGTACCTCCTGTATATAGCCTCCACATTGACTCTGTACCGGTACCTCCTGTATATAGCCTCCACATTGACTCTGGACCGGTACCCCCTGTATATAGCCTCCACATTGACTCTGTACCGGTACCCCCTGTATATAGCCTCCACATTGACTCTGTACCAGTACCTCCTGTATATAGCCTCCACATTGACTCTGTACCGGTACCCCCTGTATATAGTCTCCACATTGACTCTGTACCGGTACCTCCTGTATATAGCCTCCACATTGACTCTGTACCGGTACCTCCTGTATATAGACTCCACATTGACTCTGTACAGGGTACCTCCTGTATATAGCCTCCACATTGACTCTGTACCGGTACCTCCTGTATATAGCCTCCACATTGACTCTGTACCGGTACCTTCTGTATATAGTCTCCACATTGACTCTGTACCGGTACCTCCTGTATATAGTCTCCACATTGACTCTGTACGGTACCTCCTGTATATAGTCTCCACATTGACTCTGTACCGGTACCCCTGTATATAGCCTCCACATTGACTCTGTACCGGTACCCCTGTATATAGCCTCCACATTGACTCTGTACCAGTACCCCCTGTATATAGCCTCCACATTGACTCTGTACCAGTACCTCCTGTATATAGCCTCCACATTGACTCTGTACCGGTACCCCCTGTATATAGCCTCCACATTGACTCTGTACCGGTACCCCCTGTATATAGTCTCCACATTGACTCTGTACCGGTACCCCTGTATATAGCCTCCACATTGACTCTGTACCAGTACACCCTGTATATAGCCTCCACATTGACTCTGTACCGGTACACCCTGTATATAGCCTCCACATTGACTCTGTACCGGTACTCCTGTATATAGCCTCCACATTGACTCTGTACCGGTACACCCTGTATATAGCCTCCACATTGACTCTGTACCGGTACCTCCTGTATATAGCCTCCACATTGACTCTGTACCAGTACACCCTGTATATAGCCTCCACATTGACTCTGTACACACCCTGGTACCCCCTGTATATAGTCTCCACATTGACTCTGTCAGTACCCCCTGGTACATTGACTCTGTACCCTGTATATAGCCTCCACATTGACTCTGTGCCGGTACCCTCCTGTATATAGTCTCCACATTGACTCTGTACCGGTACCCCTGTATATAGCCTCCACATTGACTCTGTACCGGTACCCCCTGTATATAGTCTCCACATTGACTCTGTGCCGGTACACCCTGTATATAGTCTCCACATTGACTCTGTACCAGTACCTCCTGTATATAGCCTCCACATTGACTCTACCGGTACCTCCTGTATATAGTCTCCACATTGACTCTGTACCGGTACCCCCTGTATATAGCCTCCACATTGACTCTGTACCGGTACCCCCTGTATATAGCCTCCACATTGACTCTGTGCCGGTACCCCCTGTATATAGTCTCACATTGACTCTGTACCGGTACCCCCTGTATATAGTCTCCACATTGACTCTGTACCGGTACCCCCTGTATATAGCCTCCACATTGACTCTGTACCGGTACCCCTGTATATAGTCTCCACATTGACTCTGTACCGGTACCTCCTGTATATAGTCTCCACATTGACTCTGTACCGGTACCCCCTGTATATAGCCTCCACATTGACTCTGTACCGGTACCCCCTGTATATAGCCTCCACATTGACTCTGTACCGGTACCCCCTGTATATAGTCTCCACATTGACTCTGTACCGGTACCCCCTGTATATAGTCTCCACATTGACTCTGTACCAGTACCCCCTGTATATAGCCTCCACATTGACTCTGTGCAGTACCCCCTGTATATAGTCTCCACATTGACTCTGTACCCTGTATATAGTCTCCTCCTGTATATAGCCTCCACATTGACTCTGTGCCGGTACACCCTGTATATAGCCTCCACATTGACTCTGTACCAGTACCCCCTGTATATAGCCTCCACATTGACTCTGTACCAGTACCTCCTGTATATAGCCTCCACATTGACTCTGTACCGGTACACCCTGTATATAGCCTCCACATTGACTCTGTACCGGTACACCCTGTATATAGTCTCCACATTGACTCTGTACCGGTACACCCTGTATATAGTCTCCACATTGACTCTGTACCGCTACCCCCTGTATATAGCCTCCACATTGACTCTGTACCAGTACCCCCTGTATATAGCCTCCACATTGACTCTGTACCGGTACCTCCTGTATATAGCCTCCACATTGACTCTGTACCGGTACCTCCTGTATATAGTCTCCACATTGACTCTGTACCGGTACCCCCTGTATATAGCCTCCACATTGACTCTGTACCGGTACCCCCTGTATATAGCCTCCACATTGACTCTGTACCGGTACCCCTGTATATAGTCTCCACATTGACTCTGTACCGGTACCCCCTGTATATAGCCTCCACATTGACTCTGTACCAGTACCCCCTGTATATAGCCTCCACATTGACTCTGTACCGGTGCCTCCTGTATATAGCCTCCACATTGACTCTGTACCGGTACACCCTGTATATAGCCTCCACATTGACTCTGTACCGGTACACCCTGTATATAGTCTCCACATTGACTCTGTACCGGTACCTCCTGTATATAGCCTCCACATTGACTCTGTACCGGTACACCCTGTATATAGCCTCCACATTGACTCTGTACCGGTACACCCTGTATATAGTCTCCACATTGACTCTGTACCGGTACACCCTGTATATAGTCTCCACATTGACTCTGTACCGGTACCCCCTGTATATAGTCTCCACATTGACTCTGTACCGGTACCTCCTGTATATAGCCTCCACATTGACTCTGTACCGGTACCCTCCTGTATATAGTCTCCACATTGACTCTGTACCGGTACCCCCTGTATATAGCCTCCACATTGACTCTGTACCAGTACCCCCTGTATATAGTCTCCACATTGACTCTGTACCGCTACCCCCTGTATATAGCCTCCACATTGAATCTGTACCAGTACCCCCTGTATATAGTCTCCACATTGACTCTGTACCGCTACCCCCTGTATATAGCCTCCACATTGAATCTGTACCAGTACCCCCTGTATATAGCCTCCACATTGACTCTGTACCGGTACCTCCTGTATATAGCCTCCACATTGACTCTGTACCGGTACCTCCTGTATATAGTCTCCACATTGACTCTGTACCGGTACCCCCTGTATATAGCCTCCACATTGACTCTGTACCGGTACCCCCTGTATATAGTCTCCACATTGACTCTGTACCGGTACCCCCTGTATATAGCCTCCACATTGACTCTGTACCAGTACCCCCTGTATATAGCCTCCACATTGACTCTGTACCGGTACCTCCTGTATATAGCCTCCACATTGACTCTGTACCGGTACACCCTGTATATAGCCTCCACATTGACTCTGTACCGGTACACCCTGTATATAGTCTCCACATTGACTCTGTACCGGTACCTCCTGTATATAGCCTCCACATTGACTCTGTACCGGTACACCCTGTATATAGCCTCCACATTGACTCTGTACCGGTACACCCTGTATATAGTCTCCACATTGACTCTGTACCGGTACACCCTGTATATAGTCTCCACATTGACTCTGTACCGGTACCCCCTGTATATAGTCTCCACATTGACTCTGTACCGGTACCTCCTGTATATAGCCTCCACATTGACTCTGTACCGGTACCTCCTGTATATAGTCTCCACATTGACTCTGTACCGGTACCCCCTGTATATAGCCTCCACATTGACTCTGTACCAGTACCCCCTGTATATAGTCTCCACATTGACTCTGTACCGGTACACCCTGTATATAGTCTCCACATTGACTCTGTACCGGTACCTCCTGTATATAGCCTCCACATTGACTCTGTACCGGTACCTCCTGTATATAGTCTCCACATTGACTCTGTACCGGTACCCCCTGTATATAGCCTCCACATTGACTCTGTACCGGTACCCCCTGTATATAGCCTCCACATTGACTCTGTACCAGTACCCCCTGTATATAGCCTCCACATTGACTCTGTACCGGTACCTCCTGTATATAGCCTCCACATTGACTCTGTACCGGTACACCCTGTATATAGCCTCCACATTGACTCTGTACCGGTACACCCTGTATATAGTCTCCACATTGACTCTGTACCGGTACCCCTGTATATAGTCTCCACATTGACTCTGTACCGGTACCCCTGTATATAGCCTCCACATTGACTCTGTACCGGTACACCCTGTATATAGTCTCCACATTGACTCTGTACCGGTACACCCTGTATATAGTCTCCACATTGACTCTGTACCGGTACCCCCTGTATATAGTCTCCACATTGACTCTGTACCGGTACCTCCTGTATATAGCCTCCACATTGACTCTGTACCGGTACCTCCTGTATATAGTCTCCACATTGACTCTGTACCGGTACCCCCTGTATATAGCCTCCACATTGACTCTGTACCAGTACCCCTGTATATAGTCTCCACATTGACTCTGTACCGGTACACCCTGTATATAGTCTCCACATTGACTCTGTACCGGTACCTCCTGTATATAGCCTCCACATTGACTCTGTACCGGTACCTCCTGTATATAGTCTTCACATTGACTCTGTACCGGTACCTCCTGTATATAGGTCTCCACATTGACTCTGTACCGGTACCTCCTGTATATGGTCTCCACATTGACTCTGTACCGGTACCTCCTGTATATAGCCTCCACATTGACTCTGTACCGGTACCCCTGTATATAGCCTCCACATTGACTCTGTACCGGTACCTCCTGTATATAGCCTCCACATTGACTCTGTACCGGTACCCCTGTATATAGTCTCCACATTGACTCTGTACCAGTACCTCCTGTATATAGTCTCCACATTAACTCTGTACCGGTACCTCCTGTATATAGCCTCCACATTGACTCTGGACCGGTACCTCCTGTATATAGCCTCCACATTGACTCTGTACCGGTACCCCCTGTATATAGCCTCCACATTGACTCTGTACTGGTACCTCCTGTATATAGTCTCCACATTAACTCTGTACCGGTACCTCCTGTATATAGTCTCCACATTAACTCTGTACCGGTACCTCCTGTATTCAGCCTCCACATTAACTCTGTACTGGTACCTCCTGTATATAGACTCCACATTGACTCTGTACAGGTACCTCCTGTATATAGTCTCCACATTGACTCTGTACCGGTACCTCCTGTATATAGTCTCCACATTGACTCTGTACCGGTACCTTCTGTATATAGTCTCCACATTGACTCTGTACCGGTACCTCCTGTATATAGTCTCCACATTGACTCTGTACCGGTACCTCCTGTATATAGTCTCCACATTGACTCTGTACCGGTACCTCCTGTATATAGCCTCCACATTGACTCTGTACGGTACACCCTGTATATAGCCTCCACATTGACTCTGTACCAGTACCCCCTGTATATAGCCTCCACATTGACTCTGTACCGGTACCTCCTGTATATAGCCTCCACATTGACTCTGTACCGGTACACCCTGTATATAGCCTCCACATTGACTCTGTACCGGTACACCCTGTATATAGTCTCCACATTGACTCTGTACCGGTACCTCCTGTATATAGCCTCCACATTGACTCTGTACCGGTACCCCCCTGTATATAGCCTCCACATTGACTCTGTACCGGTACCCCTGTATATAGTCTCCACATTGACTCTGTACCGGTACCTCCTGTATATAGCCTCCACATTGACTCTGTACCGGTACACCCTGTATATAGCCTCCACATTGACTCTGTACCGGTACACCCTGTATATAGTCTCCACATTGACTCTGTACCGGTACCCCCTGTATATAGTCTCCACATTGACTCTGTACCGGTACCCCCTGTATATAGTCTCCACATTGACTCTGTACCGGTACCTCCTGTATATAGCCTCCACATTGACTCTGTACCGGTACCTCCTGTATATAGCCTCCACATTGACTCTGTACCAGTACCCCCTGTATATAGCCTCCACATTGACTCTGTACCGGTACCCCCTGTATATAGTCTCCACATTGACTCTGTACCGGTACACCCTGTATATAGTCTCCACATTGACTCTGTACCGGTACCTCCTGTATATAGCCTCCACATTGACTCTGTACCGGTACCTCCTGTATATAGTCTCCACATTGACTCTGTACCGGTACCCCCTGTATATAGCCTCCACATTGACTCTGTACCGGTACCCCCTGTATATAGCCTCCACATTGACTCTGTACCGGTACCCCCTGTATATAGTCTCCACATTGACTCTGTACCGGTACCCCCTGTATATAGTCTCCACATTGACTCTGTACCGGTACCCCCCTGTATATAGCCTCCACATTGACTCTGTACCGGTACCCCCTGTATATAGTCTCCACATTGACTCTGTACCGGTACCCCCTGTATATAGTCTCCACATTGACTCTGTACCGGTACCCCCTGTATATAGCCTCCACATTGACTCTGTACCGGTACCCCCTGTATATAGCCTCCACATTGACTCTGTACCGGTACCCCCTGTATATAGTCTCCACATTGACTCTGTACCGGTACCCCCTGTATATAGCCTCCACATTGACTCTGTACCGGTACCCCCTGTATATAGCCTCCACATTGACTCTGTACCGGTACCCCCTGTATATAGCCTCCACATTGACTCTGTACCGGTACCTCCTGTATATAGCCTCCACATTGACTCTGTACCGGTACCCCCTGTATATAGCCTCCACATTGACTCTGTACCGGTACCCCCTGTATATAGCCTCCACATTGACTCTGTACCGGTACCCTGTATATAGCCTCCACATTGACTCTGTACCGGTACACCCTGTATATAGCCTCCACATTGACTCTGTACCGGTACACCCTGTATATAGTCTCCACATTGACTCTGTACCGGTACCCCCTGTATATAGCCTCCACATTGACTCTGTACCATACCCCCTGTATATAGCCTCCACATTGATCTGTACCAGTACCCCTGTATATAGCCTCCACATTGACTCTGTACCGGTATACCCTGTATATAGCCTCCACATTGACTCTGTACCGGTACCCCCTGTATATAGTCTCCACATTGACTCTGTACCGGCACCCCCTGTATATAGCCTCCACATTGACTCTGTACCGGTACCCCCTGTATATAGCCTCCACATTGACTCTGTACCGGTGCCCCCTGTATATAGTCTCCACATTGACTCTGTACCGGTACCCCCTGTATATAGCCTCCATATTGACTCTGTACCGGTACCCCCTGTATATAGTCTGCACATTGACTCTGTACCGGTACCCCCTGTATATAGCCTCCACATTGACTCTGTACCGGTACCCCCTGTATATAGCCTCCACATTGACTCTGTACCGGTACACCCTGTATATAGTCTCCACATTGACTCTGTACCGGTACCTCCTGTATATAGCCTCCACATTGACTCTGTACCGGTACACCCTGTATATAGCCTCCACATTGACTCTGTACCGGTACACCCTGTATATAGTCTCCACATTGACTCTGTACCGGTACACCCTGTATATAGTCTCCACATTGACTCTGTACCGGTACCCCCTGTATATAGTCTCCACATTGACTCTGTACCGGTACCCCCTGTATATAGCCTCCACATTGACTCTGTACCGGTACCTCCTGTATATAGTCTCCACATTGACTCTGTACCGGTACCCCCTGTATATAGCCTCCACATTGACTCTGTACCAGTACCCCCTGTATATAGTCTCCACATTGACTCTGTACCGGTACACCCTGTATATAGTCTCCACATTGACTCTGTACCGGTACCTCCTGTATATAGCCTCCACATTGACTCTGTACCGGTACCTCCTGTATATAGTCTCCACATTGACTCTGTACCGGTACCCCCTGTATATAGCCTCCACATTGACTCTGTACCGGTACCCCCTGTATATAGCCTCCACATTGACTCTGTACCGGTACCCCCTGTATATAGTCTCCCCTGTACCCCCTGTATATAGTCTCCACATTGACTCTGTACCGGTACCCCCTGTATATAGCCTCCACATTGACTCTGTACCGGTACCCCCTGTATATAGCCTCCACATTGACTCTGTACCGGTACCCCTGTATATAGTCTCCACATTGACTCTGTACCGGTACCCCTGTATATAGCCTCCACATTGACTCTGTACCGGTACCCCCTGTATATAGCCTCCACATTGACTCTGTACCGGTACCCCCTGTATATAGCCTCCACATTGACTCTGTACCGGTACCTGTATATAGTCTCCACATTGACTCTGTACCGGTACCCCCTGTATATAGCCTCCACATTGACTCTGTACCGGTGCCCCCTGTATATAGCCTCCACATTGACTCTGTACCGGTGCCCCCTGTATATAGTCTCCACATTGACTCTGTACCGGTACCCCCTGTATATAGTCTCCACATTGACTCTGTACCGGTACCCCCTGTATATAGTCTCCACATTGACTCTGTACCGGTACCCCCTGTATATAGCCTCCACATTGACTCTGTACCGGTACCCCCTGTATATAGCCTCCACATTGACTCTGTACCGGTACCCCCTGTATATAGTCTCCACATTGACTCTGTACCGGTACCCCCTGTATATAGCCTCCACATTGACTCTGTACTGGTACCCCCTGTATATAGCCTCCACATTGACTCTGTACCGGTACCCCCTGTATATAGCCTCCACATTGACTCTGTACCGGTACCCCCTGTATATAGTCTCCACATTGACTCTGTACCGGTACCCCCTGTATATAGTCTCCACATTGACTCTGTAGTCTCCACGGTACCCCCTGTATATAGTCTCCACATTGACTCTGTACCGGTACACCCTGTATATAGTCTCCACATTGACTCTGTACCGGTACCCCCTGTATATAGCCTCCACATTGACTGTACCGGTACCTCCTGTATATAGCCTCCACATTGACTCTGTACCGGTACCCCCTGTATATAGCCTCCACATTGACTCTGTACCGGTACCTCCTGTATATAGCCTCCACATTGACTCTGTACCGGTACCTCCTGTATATAGCCCTGCTATTGTTATTTAATGCTGCTCTTTAATTATTTGTTATTCTTATCTCTTACTTCTTCTTTTTTTAGGTATTTTCTTAAAACTGCATTGTTGGTTAAGGGCTTGTAAGTAAGCATTTTGTTGAACACCTGTTGTATTCATCATTTCACTGTAAGGTCTACTACACCTGTTGTATTCAGCATTTCACTGTAAGGTCTACTACACCTGTTGTATTCAGCATTTCACTGTAAGGTCTACTACACCTGTTGTATTCAGCATTTCACTGTAAGGTCTACTACACCTGTTGTATTCAGCATTTCACTGTAAGGTCTACTACACCTGTTGTATTCAGCATTTCACTGTGAGGTCTACTACACCTGTTGTATTCAGCATTTCACTGTAAGGTCTACTACACCTGTTGTATTCATCATTTCACTGTAAGGTCTACTACACCTGTTGTATTCATCATTTCACTGTGGGGTCTACTACACCTGTTGTATTCATCATTTCACTGTAAGGTCTACTACACCTGTTGTATTCAGCATTTCACTGTTAGGTCTACTACACCTGTTGTATTCAGTATTTCACTGTAAGGTCTACTACACCTGTTTTATTCAGCATTTCACTGTGAGGTCTACTACACCTGTTGTATTCATCATTTCACTGTAAGGTCTACTACACCTGTTGTATTCAGCATTTCACCGTAAGGTCTACTACACCTGTTGTATTCAGCATTTCACTGTGGGGTCTACTACACCTGTTGTATTCATCATTTCACTGTAAGGTCTACTACACCTGTTGTATTCAGCATTTCACTGTGGGTCTACTACACCTGTTGGTCTACTACACCTGTTGTATTCAGCATTTCACTGTAAGGTCTACTACACCTGTTGTATTCAGCATTTCACTGTAAGGTCTACTACACCTGTTGTATTCAGCATTTCACTGTGAGGTCTACTACACCTGTTGTATTCAGCATTTCACTGTAGGTCTACTACACCTGTTGTATTCAGTATTTCACTGTAAGGTCTACTACACCTGTTGTATTCAGCATTTCACTGTGAGGTCTACTACACCTGTTGTATTCAGCATTTCACTGTGAGGTCTACTACACCTGTTGTATTCATCATTTCACTGTAAGGTCTACTACACCTGTTGTATTCAGCATTTCACTGTAAGGTCTACTACACCTGTTGTATTCAGCATTTCACTGTGAGGTCTACTACACCTGTTGTATTCATCATTTCACTGTAAGGTCTACTACACCTGTTGTATTTATCATTTCACCGTAACGTCTACTACACCTGTTGTATTCAGCATTTCACTGTGAGGTCTACTACACCTGTTGTATTCATCATTTCACTGTAAGGTCTACTACACCTGTTGTATTCAGCATTTCACTGTGAGGTCTACTACACCTGTTGTATTCATCATTTCACTGTAAGGTCTACTACACCTGTTGTATTCAGCATTTCACTGTGAGGTCTACTACACCTGTTGTATTCATCATTTCACTGTGGGGTCTACTACACCTGTTGTATTCGGTACATGTGACAAATAGCATTTGATTTGATACCTGTTCCCTTACAGTGTTAAATTGATCAACAACAAAAACCAGTGCTGGTTTCCCCTGAATGTGAACTGATTTAAATTGGAAAGACCTTGGTAAGAGGAGAATCTAAAAGCCCATCTCATGGCTAAATGGTATAGGGCTTCATGACAGAGTGTTGCTGGTCGGGATGTCTCGTGGCTCTGCTGTTTTTTTTTTTTTTTTTTTTCGTTGCACTTAACTTTACAGAGAGATGAGGCCATAGACAGGGCCGTCAGCGTGTCTGTCGTGGTTCACAGCTCCCCTCGGAGACAGCAGCACGTTACCACATAGATCAGTACCCAGCATTTACACACACACACACACACACACACCATACAACACACACAACCTATTCAGAGGAAGGCCCTACAAATTGTCAAAGACTCAAGCCACCCCAGTCATAGACTGTTCTCTCTGCTACCGCACGGCAAGCGGTACCGGAGCGCCAAGTCTGGGTCCAAGAGGCTTCTAAACAGATTCTACCCCCCCCCAGGCCATAAGACTCCTGAACATCTAATCAAATGGCTACCCAGACTATTTGGTTTGCCCCCCCCTCCCTTTTTTACACCACTGCTACTCTCTGTTATTATCTATGCATAGTCCCTTTAATAACTCTACCTACATACACATATTATCTCAATTTCCTCGACTAACCGGTACCCCTGCACATTGACTCTGTCTCGGTACCCCCCTGTATATAGTCTTGCTATTGTTATTTTACTGCTGCTCTTTAATTACTTGTTACTTTTATCTCTTATTCGTATCTGTATTTTTTAAAACAGCATTGTTGTTTAGGGGCTCGTAAGTAAGCATTTTTCTGTAAGGTCTACACCTGTTGTATTCGGCGCCTGTGACTAATATAATTTGATTAGATTTGATGAACACACACACACACACACACATGAACACACAACACACACATATGAACACACACACAGATGAACACACACACATGAACACACACACCATACAACACACAAACACACACACACATGAACACACACACACACAGATGAACACACACACACATGAACACACACACCATACAACACACAAACACACACACACATGAACACACACATAGATGAACACACACACACACACACATGAACACCCACCCATGAACACACACACACACACACACACACAGATGAACACACACACACAAACACACCCTACGCTGCAAGCCCTTAAATAGAGCCATCATTATATCATAGAGAGAGTCACTAATCACGCTCTGCTGTTTTCTTCCAAGGGTCTTAATGGGCCCCAACAAAACCCATTAGAGACCCCCACCCCTTCAACACACACACACACACACACACAGACACACACACCACACACACACAAATACTCTATCACACATCCTCCTTGGTCTAAACAGAGTTGAGGTGGGAGACTAGGCACTTACTCTCCATCTCTCTCCACTAATTCTCTTTAATTGCACCTCTTAAAGTCCAAGGTGTTGCACAGTGCCAAGGCTTAACAGCTGAGGTGAGGGGAGGAACTCTTTTAAAGAGAAGAGATCCATTTTTGCTAGAACCGGTGTCTTGGTAAGAGCGAGTGAAGTAACTCCAAAACGGAATAACATTCCAACCACGTTGTCAAAACATCTGTGTAGTTAATTTCCATCCGAACACTGATAATAAGTCACTCTCTGCGTAGCCTTTGAAACTCAGTCCCAGCCTTTAGCCGTAATGAATTAAGAGTCATTAAAGAAAAGGAACTGGATCAAAACAATGTGCTGGTATTATATTGATGAACTTTTAGTTTAAAAATAAAAGTAAAATAAATCAAAATCTAAATTTAAGAGACTGTGGCTAGCGAGCCACAGATACACCACCTTCTGCAGCCACATCAAGCTTCTCCCGCCTAGTAAATGTCAGGTGAACTCGGAGAGAGATGTCATCCAGGAGTAAACTGAGGTTGAGTCCCAAATGGTTCCCTATAACCTTAATAGTACACTACATTTGACTAGGGCCCATTAGTCTCTGGTCAAAAGTAGTGCATTATATAGGGATTAGAGTGCCATTTGGGACTTAGGCTGAGACACCCAAACCCCCATGTTAAACCTCCGGGGGTCACAAAGTTCAACCACAGAACAAGACTTACGAAGAAAAAAAAAATCTCAGACTCTCAGCATCACCTTGAGCACAAAAGTAAATGTTTAAGTGAGCCGTGGTAAACACTTCTGAATCCTGTTTGGGTGCTCGTACACGCACCTTAGGGGAGCATGGAGGAACCATGAGTACTGAAGCTCTCTGAGCTGTGTCTGAGCCATCTCTGATCTGTCTCTTAGCCGTCTCTGAGCTGTGTCTGAGCCATCTCTGATCTGTGTCTGAGCCATCTCTGAGCTGTGTCTTAGCCGTCTCTGAGCTGTGTCTGAGCCATCTCTGATCTGTGTCTGAGCCATCTCTGAGCTGTGTCTGAGCCATCTCTGACCTGTCTCTTAGCCGTCTCTGATCTGTCTCTTAGCCGTCTCTGAGCTGTGTCTGAGCCGTCTCTGATCTGTGTCTGAGCCATCTCTGATCTGTGTCTGAGCCATCTCTGAGCTGTGTCTGAGCCATCTCTGATCTGTGTCTGAGCCATCTCTGATCTGTGTCTGAGCCATCTCTGAGCTGTGTCTGAGCCATCTCTGAGCTGTGTCTGAGCCATCTCTGATCTGTGTCTGAGCCATCTCTGAGCTGTGTCTGAGCCATCTCTGAGCTGTGTCTGAGCCATCTCTGAGCTGTGTCTGAGCCATCTCTGAGCTGTCTGAGCCATCTCTAGCTGTCGTCTCTGATCTGTCTCTGATCTGTCTCTGATCTGTCTCTTAGCCGTCTCTGATCTGTCTCTTAGCCGTCTCTGATCTGTCTCTTAGCCGTCTCTGATCTGTCTCTTAGCCGTCTCTGATCTGTCTCTTAGCCGTCTCTGACCTCTGACCTGTCTGTCTAGCCGTCTCTGATCTGTCTCTTAGCCGTCTCTGATCTGTCTCTTAGCCGTCTCTGATCTGTCTCTTAGCCGTCTCTGATCTGTCTCTTAGCCGTCTCTGATCTGTCTCTTAGCCGTCTCTGATCTGTCTCTTAGCCGTCTCTGATCTGTCTCTTAGCCGTCTCTGATCTGTCTCTTAGCCGTCTCTGATCTGTCTCTTAGCCGTCTCTGACCTGTCTCTTAGCCATCTCTGATCTGTCTCTTAGTCGTCTCTGATCTGTCTCTTAGCCGTCTCTGACCTGTCTATTAGCCGTCTCTGACCTGTCTCTTAGCCGTCTCTGATCTGTCTCTTAGCCGTCTCTGATCTGTCTCTTAGCCGTCTCTGATCTGTCTCCTAGTCATGTCTGATCTGTCTCTTAGTCGTCTCTGAGCCATGTCTGATCTGTCTCTTAGTCGTCTCTTAGGCAACTCTGATCTGTCTCTGTGTGAATATTTGAAGTGCGGCAGAGGAACGGTTTGGGTGATTAACTCTCACAGAGAGAGAAGAAAGCCACACAAACGCTGTGATTTGGTTGAAACCTGCAGCTGTTGCCAGCTCTAGCCACAGCGTTTTTTTCCATCACTAGATCTGTGATTATACAAAACAATCAATGACGGCCCTAGGAACAGTGGGTTAACTGCCTGTTCAGGGGCAGAACGACAGATTTGTACCTTGTCAGCTCGGGGGTTTGAACTTGCAACCTTCCGGTTACTAGCCCAACGCTCTAACCACTAGGCTACCCTGCCGCCCCACTTACAATAAACTTTTTAAATTTTTTAAACATGAACTATATAATAATTGAAAATATTGTTTGATGAAAACCAATGTCTGAAGGCAATTATACAATGATGAATGTATAAGGATAAAGCTTGCCGTGTGAGGTGGTATCCTTCACTTTCCTTCGTTTCATGATCATCTTGAGAACCAAACAAATCATTCCTGGGAATGTGGATAGGGCCTAGTGATGGTTGTGTGAGGTTGAGGTTAAGGGTCAACTCCAAAATAAAGACGTTGTGCCCCCTGCCATGGCGGACCTATCTCCAGCTCCCAGGAAGCTGCCGGGCTTTGGTGGAGCCAGAGACCTGCCCATCCATCATCCTTATCAGGGGGAGTCTGGCGGCACTGGAGTCCCAGGCTGCAGCAGGCCCAGCAAGGCCTGCCCCAGAGGAGAGGAGAGCAGAGGGCTGGCCCAGTGAGTGCTCCTGGGGCCCAGGACCCTGGGACCGGCAGACAGAGGTAGTGAGGGGGAGAGGGAGGGAGGGAGGGGGAATGGAGGGGGAGTGCTGTATCATTGCACTGATAAGCCCTGATACAAACAAAAACAACAGGCACCGTCCACCAACATCAAAGACCCCCATTTAGAATTGGAACGAGGGGCCGGGGGGGGGGGGGGTCCGAGGGGTGTTCATCAAAGCCTGTACACAAACTGACCTATGCTGGGAGTCGGAAGACATCTTTTACAACGCAATGTTAAATAAACAAAACACAGTTAAAAAACGCAGTTGGAATGTCAAATCTAGCTGTTTTGTCTTGATTTAGTGTTTAGACTGAGGCAAGCTGAGTGGCCCCCGAGTGGCCCAGTATAAGGCACTGCATCTCAGTGCTAGAGGTGTCACTACAGACCATGGTTCGATTTCAGGCTGTATCACAACCGGCCGTGATTGGGAGTCCCATAGGGCGGAGCACAATTGGCCCAGCACCGTCCGGGTTTGGGTTTGGCTGGCTGTCATTGTAAATAATAATTTTTTCTTAACTGACTTGCCGAGTTAAATAAAGGTTAAACAGGAGGTTTTTACTTTCCCAGAACCTATTCTTTTGTCTGAGTCCTTGAATGGCACAGACGGAAGATACTATTTATAACAATGTTTTACAGACATGAATTGTGAATAGTTCATCAGTGATCTGTAGCAAATATTATATTTGACCTTGGCTTACTCTTGTTTGGTCGAGTTGAGAGTAGTTCAGAGTTCAGCTTCGCAGGAGTTTTCTGAAATTTCAACTTTCAAAAGCACATTGCCTTTCAGGAAAACCTTGTGCCATGTACATTGTGTTGTACTGCGTGCCAGTCATTAGAGTCATAGTGCTGCGTTTGAGTAGTTTCAACTGACCTACATTCATACATGACATATTGTCTCTATCCTAACCTATTCTGGTGACTGTAATTCAATAGCCTCTAGCTATGGTTGTCCATGTTGCTCCAACGACATCAGATAAGTATCCCTGGCTATGGAGTGTGGCTTTAAAGCGTCCTCTGTCTGGTTCACGCCAGAGGCCATTAAGAATGCCACTGAACAGATTGCAGCCACACAAAGGAAGCTTTCCTTTAATGTTATCAGAAAGTGATGTATGTTGCTACAGTAATGAAGCTGTATCCTCTCCTGCCATGACAGTGGCCGTATGGTTTTCATAACCAGCCTTTAATACAACTAAGAGCCATTAGAAATATTCTGTTATTACATTTCCAAGCAGAGAAAACCTTCTTCATCTTCAGTGAGATGGATGGCTTTTGAGATTCATCAAGATAAACGGTGCCATGTTTTCTGTGCCGCCAGGATGTTTGTTTCTTGTGTGCTGGCGCATATCATCTTGAAAAATCAATGACTTTTGGCTGAGAAGACACAGAGATGATCAACTTGACTTTCAAAAAAAAAAAAATGGTAACAAAATCTATTTGTTATGGTCGATGTAGTCATTTCTCACCAGGAAATTGTTGTTTGGATGTTGTTAGTGCAGCCGGCCGTTACTGATCATTGGAATTAGCCCTCTGTTTTTAACTATCCCTTTTATTGCATTGGTGGGGTGGACAGGACAGGCTATTCCCTGCCTACAGAGATATTCATTCAACTCTCCATATGCCAAGTCTGATCCCTGCGTACCTCTTATATTTCACCTCTTCAATCATTTGGGTTCTCATCTTTCACATTCAGAAAATAGTTATTGTTTTCTATCCCTCTGAAATCCAGCTTTTATTTTTATTTAACCTTTATTTTACTAGGTAAGTCAGACAGGAACAAATTCTTGTTTACAATGACGGAACTCAATGTAACTCTTACATCCAATCCTCTTACATCCAATCCTCTTACATCCAAACCTCTTACATCCAATCCTCTTACATCCGATCCTCTTACATCCAATCCTCTTACATCCAATCCTCTTACATCCGATCTTTTTACATCCGATCCTCTTACATCCAATCCTCTTACATCCGATCTTTTTACATCCGATCCTCTTACATCCAAACCTCTTACATCCAAACCTCTTACATCCAAACCTCTTACATCCAATCCTCTTACATCCAAACCTCTTACATCCAAACCTCTTACATCCAATCATCTTACATCCAATCCTCTTACATCCGATCTTTTTACATCCGATCCTCTTACATCCAAACCTCTTACATCCGATCTTTTTACATCCGATCCTCTTACATCCAAACCTCTTACATCCAAACCTCTTACATCCAATCCTCTTACATCCAATCATCTTACATCCAATCCTCTTACATCCAAATCTCTTACATCCAATCCTCTTTACATCCAATCCTCTTTACATCCAAACCTCTTACATCCAATCCTCTTACATCCAATCCTCTTACATCCAAACCTCTTACATCCAAACCTCTTACATCCAATCCTCTTACATCCAATCCTTGGTTGGCTTCAGTGATTTTTTTTTCTTCCAAGTCGTTGTTTTCATGAAGAACATACTTTAAGGCCCCTGACAGATATAATAGAGTACGTCCCCAATAGCACCCTATTCCCTATATAGTGCACTATGGGCCCTAGTCACAAAAAAATAGTGCACTATGTAGGGAATAGTATGCTATTTGGGAGGCGGGCATATGGATGTAATTGAAAGCGTCTGGTGCAGCGTGTTAGCCTACGGCCTTAGTGCTTCTGTCTTCACGTACAGAGAGATTCCGACCTGGACACACAGTTATAGGTGAGTCCCAGTATATCACGACTAAAACGTCACAGCCATTTTACACTGATCTATTGACTGTGAGACGCGTTGTCCCATGGGAGAGAAAAACTCTAGGAACATCTCTGAAACACTGGTGCACTTTGGGTCGTAAATACCTCAGAAAAGACAAAACACCGGTACTGAGGGACGGTCAAACCAAGCAGGGAAGAAGAGAACAGATATTATAGGAATCTAAATGATTTCTATTTCACCCCAGAGACAAGGGAGTTCCTCCTCTCTCTGATATAATATAGGATGAGCCTCATCGACTAATACAAAGTCTGGGTCCAAAATGGAAACCTACAGTATTCCCTATTTAGTGCACTACTTTTGACCACAGTCCAATGAGCCCTATGTGGCCTTGGTCCAAGGTAGTGCACTACATAGCGATTAGGTTGCTATTTTGGACACCACCAATGTATCTATCAAGTCTTCCTCCTTTGTTTTAAGTGCTTCCAAGCCATGTACCCATAACAGTACCTAATGCCTAATACTGTACATGCTTTCCCAGTCGGAACCACCATAACATGACACCGCGGATAGTGAAGGGACTCAAGGGAGGCTAAACAGCATGTGAGGTCAACGGCATGGCCTATAAAATGGGGTGTAAGCTCCGTGGCTGAGTAGGCATGAGGAACAATGAGTGGTTAGAGGGAGCGGGGCGGGGCGGGGCGGGGCGGGACAGATGTGGTATGGTGAGGCTGAGTAGGTAGACAGATTTACGTGCCTTTCTTTAATGAGGTAACATCCTTTTCACTCATAAGACTTTTTTAAAGAATCTTTTTCTCCCACGATGCAGTTCTCCACCGAGGCAAAGGGAGAGGAAAACATTAAGACCTATTGCTACGTCAACATAAACAAAACCGAAAGTAGTCAGTCCAGGGAGTTTTTGGCTATTTATGGAAAGTCAGATTACTCTGATAGCAATGTCAAGAGACTGTTCAACGGTTCATGACCTCTACATGTCTCTTATCAAGCCAAATGAGTCTACTAAAGAAAGCCAAAGCGTGATTAGAGCTCACAGGAGTGTGTCGTATAAAAGGCCCTAGATTGTTTCTGCCGAAGCAGTGGGCGGCCCTTTATGAGCTGCTAACATGAATGAAACAAGGTTTTAAAACAGAGTAGGTAACAGAGGATTTGTGTGGCTGCACTCTGGGGCCTCCTGAACACTGGCCTAGATTGTTGCCCGGTTCTGAATGGTTGAGTCAGCACCCTTTTAACTCCTCCACTTTTAGACTACGTCCCAAATGACACCCTATTCCCTATATAGTGCACTACTTTAGACCAAAGCCCTATGACACCCTATTCCCTATATAGTGCACTACTTTAGACCAGAGCCCTATGGCACCCTATTCCCTACATAGTGCACTACTTTAGACCAGAGCCCTATGGCACCCTATTCCCTATATAGTGCACTACTTTAGACCAGAGCCCTATGGCACCCTATTCCCTATATAGTGCACTACTTTAGACCAAAGCCCTATGACACCCTATTCCCTACATATAGTGCACTACTTTAGACCAGAGCCCTATGGCACCCTATTCCCTACATAGTGCACTACTTTAGACCAGAGCCCTATGACATCCTATTCCCTATATAGTGCACTACTTTAGACCAGAGCCCTATGACACCCTATTCCCTATATATAGTGCACTACTTTTGACCAGAGCCCTATGGCACCCTATTCCCTACATAGTGCACTACTTTAGACCAGAGCCCTATGACACCCTATTCCCTATATATAGTGCACTACTTTTGACCAGAGCCCTATGACACCCTATTCCCTATATATAGTGCACTACTTTAGACCAGAGCCCTATGGCACCCTATTCCCTATATATAGTGCACTACTTTAGACCAGAGCCCTATGGCACCCTATTCCCTATATAGTGCACTACTTTAGACCAGAGCCCTATGACACCCTATTCCCTATATAGTGCACTACTTTTGACCAGAGCTCTACAGGAATAGGGTACCATTTGGGATGAAGTTCTCCACCTTTACTCAAATAATGTTTGAACGGTGTTGAAGGACCCTCGGGTTGAAGAGAAAAAACACCCATATCATTCATGAATGGGTGTTGCATTCTGGGCTTTCATAAAGAATGAGGGAGAAAAGAGTCACAGAGGACCGAGAACGACAAGAGTCTAAATAGAACTACTGTGAAAGTGATGTAATCCGGTGCTCCGGGTCAAGCAGAGATGTTATTATCTCGAATTGGGGTTCATTAATCCGGTGCGGAGCGGCCCGATGACAGGGTTTCCTCCTTGTCCCAGCTGCCTGGACCTGCCAGCTGATTTAGGAAGGCTCCTTGCCTTGGTATGTAAACCATTTGCAGCAGGAATGTATAAGCAAGTCATAAAAAATAGGATTTTGAGCTGAAACACACAAGACAGATCGCATCATAAAACAACGTGCCTCATCTCCAGCAGCCAACGGTGCTTCTCACCAGCAGAGGGGAGCCCGCAGGTTCAGAGTTCGTCCAATGACAGACCATAGATTTGAGGGGGAGCGTGTTTAAACCCGAGAATGGATTGTTAGCCCAGAACATTTAAATCCTACTCACAAACAAACTATATATAATACATGACTCTCAAGAGGGGGACTTAAAGACCCAGTTCAGCCATTTTTATCTCAACATCAAATAATTTTGGGGTAAAAATTAAGTTCCTTAATGTGATTGTTTTTAATTAAAATGGTATAAAAA